>NC_051291.1:8990339-9000339 GCF_015220745.1 Sebastes umbrosus
TGATGGCTCCTGTTTAAGTGCATGCTTTCCCTCTCCTGAAATAGACACAAGTCACGTCACACGTCTTTTATTACGTCAGGACGACGTCAAAAAGGATTGTCGGCATTGATGCTCTGTTGTTATTCTAAAACCTGAGGAACTTGATTATGAAGCTTTTAAACACAAAGAGAGAGACACAGCGAGAGAGAGAGGGAGATGTGAGGGATGTGTGAGTGATGAGAGAAGCAGACGTTTGAAGGTGGAGGATCCCACATGTGCGACCGACTCTGAGAGTCTTTACATTGTTGTGAGGAATCTCAAGTCAACGAACCCCCCCACAGAGAGAAAGTGAGAGTGAGACCCAACAAAGACTCCAGTCTGTCTCTCAGACTCAAACACTGCAGTCTTCATGCACCCCCCTCCCTCACACACACTCACACACACATACTATTCATACTTTACTATATATAGAATATCCACTACGCTCACTAACAAGAGCATCTTAGTGCTGCTGCTTCACACAACCTGGCCTCTGTGTGCTGCAGGCTTCATATTAAAACACCTGGAGAGGAACTTTGGTTCAACTTTGAGCATCACAGTAACGATTATCGACTATTATCAACTATTTTGATTATCGATTTATCGGTTTAAGTCATTTTTTAAGAGAAGAAAGTCTAAATTCTCTGATTCCAGCTTCTTAAATGTGAATATGTTCTGGTTTCTTTACTCCTCTATGACAGTAAACTGAATATCTTTGACTTGTGGACAAAACAAGACATTTGAGGACGTCGTCTTGGGCTTTGGGAAACACTGATCCACATTTTATAGACCAAACAACTAATCGATTAATCGAGACTATGAAAATAATCGTTAGTTGCAGCTCTAATCGATACTCATTTGATCAATAAAATTGTCATCAAAAGTTCCCAGAGTCCATGATGATGTCTTTAAAAAGTGTGTTTTGTTAACCAAGAAGTCAAAAACCCAACGATATCGGTTTAATTCTAGGGATGCACCAATACCCGATCATATATCGGGCCGATGCTGACTTAAATAGCTGGATCCGGTATCGATGACAATGGGGCCGATCTATTAAATTCAGTTCTATGTTTATATACTATATACATTATATAGTGGAATTTTAATTCCTGTTTAAAAAGGTTTACACCACATTTGTACACATTTAATATTCCTTATATTCTAATTGTCTCATTTTTAACTTTAGTACTTATATTTCTTTAATTATATTGTAGCATTATATACATCATTTATTTCTATTTTCTTACATTTCTTTATGTTTATATAAGAGCAACTGTAATGCCCCAATTTCCCCCTAGGGGTATTTCTGATTTCTGAAGAATATGTAATCTGAGTGGCGTACGACGTATTTTTTGTTACAAATTAGTTGTACTCTATAAACGTAATTTCCAGGAGACGAGGTTGAATATTTTGTGAACACGTTTGAGTCTAAAAATGTGAAGTTTATGTGTAAGTTTTTGCCAATATGCAGAGTAAAATAGTCATGATAGGTTGCACACACACTCAGCATCTCCTCAGTCAAACTGCTTTAAAATGGCCTTTCGCCTTCAGTTATGTAACTTGAAGTGTGTTCCAGTCATAAGTCTCTGCGTGTGTGTGTGTGTGTGTGTGTGTGCGTGTGTGTGTGTGTGTGTGAGGAGACGATGGGAGGGAGCGTTTGGGTTTACAGGGGAAAAATCCAGCTGGCTTGCAAGATGGGAATCAGACACCACAGAGGCCGACTGAGCCCTGAGACTCAGACAATACACACACACACACACATAAAACACACACACTCACACACACCTCTAGGAAAACCTGCAGACAGGTAAAGACTTGTGTTGTTAGATCTTCAGAGCATTCACCCTTTAAATGTCGGTCCTTTAAACGAGTCCTGAGGCTACAGTTCCTGCAGAATATCAGCAGAAAGTATCGGACCAGCGAGCTGCAGCAGCTGCTGTCGTCTATTACAGGAATATTTGAGGATTACAGGGAGAAATTACTGGAAGTTTTCTGCTGATCAACATTGTATTACGTGATGAGAACAAAGATAGATACATCTTCCACAGGGCTACAGATGATAATCACATAAATGGCAACAAAAAAAAGCAGTACAAGTTCAAGCTCACTAGCCAGCTGATTGGTCTGTTGTCAGGCTGTTAAATACTGTAGGAGTTATCAGTCGCTATAAGCCCCATAGATGTGGATCAATAGTCACAATGTTTCCCAAAGTCCACAACTCAAAGATATTCAGTTTACTGTCATAGAGGAGTAAAGAAACCAGAAAATATTCACATTTAAGAAGCTGCAATCAGAGGATTTAGACTTTTTTTTGTTTAAAAAACAATACTCAAACAGATTAATCGATTATTAAAATAGTTGGCAATAAAATAAATAGTTGACAATTAATCGATTAATCGTTGCAGCTCTTTAATTGCAGCCCTAGACTATATAATCCCAGACTAAACTGAGCTCAGGTGGGTTTTCCCTCTCATATATCCCCTCCCCAGTGCTCATATCTTAAAATGATTGTTTATATTAAAACTTTATGTCTGTCATTTTGAATACTTTGTCACCATTTTTGCTATAAATGTGTTTAAAAGAAAAAAAAATGAGGAGGAAAAGAGGAGGCTGAGAGAAAAGTTGCATCCTGGACCTCAAGGCTCAAGTTGTGAACGGAGAGCCGGGTACCAAACACATCCCTCCTCCTCCTCCTCTTCATCAAACTGAGATTATTCTGATTATTCATCATCAGAGCCAATCACCCTGATCGATCACCTCCCCCTCCCATAATAATAATAATAATAATAATACATTTTATTTATATAGTACTTTCCTAAAAACTCAAAGACACTTTACATAAATAAAAAGATCACAAAACAAGCACATCATAAAAAAACATATAAAACACACACGATATTGATGATATCTGATCGATCACTCACATTGGTGTACAGCACACAGTCTCCCTCCCCTGCCTCGGACAGCTCACTAAGGTTCCGGTCCCAGTGTAGAAACGGTTCAGTACTGTCCAGGATCTCCATGGTTTCTCTCCAGACTCTCTTTCTGCTCTTCTGGAAGGTTTGTTGTTGCAGTGGGGGTGTTTTTGTTGCAATGCAGTCCGACTGGAAACTCCAACAACTCAAAGACAAGTTCCCAACAACTTTATAAAAGAGAATAAATACTAACACTAGACTTTAGAGATGATAAATACTTATTGTGTCAGATTGAAGCTGTGTGTTGTTGTTGTTAATCATCTCGTCTCTGTGCTTCAGCTTTCTGCTGCTTCTCGTTTCCCTTTTCTTCCCTCCTCCTCCTCCTCTTCTTCACAGCCCAGACACACAGGAATGTGTGGGAGGAGTCACACAGAAAAACACAGAAAAACACAGAAAAACACAGAAAATAAACTCAATTAATTCAATAAAATCAATAAAGGTGAGTCAGACTGTTGACATACATGCAGTATAATATAGAGATTAAATATAGGGCATAAAATGTGAAGTGTTCCAGCTGTTCCAGCTGTTTATGACACATTGTATCAAATACCTGCATTGACAAACTAGAGTTTCCGGTTAGGAATTTCAAAATAAAGCTTCCCATTTCAGCTCCATTGCTATTCAGTTCTACACAAGATAAAGATTCAAGATTCAAGCCCTTTATTGTGTAGTACAGCTAAATTAGATTGTGACAATCCCATAGGTGCTAATGAAAAGATAATACAATAATTAAAAAAAGAGAGATAGTGCAATATAAATATAAAAAATATAAAAGATAATACAATATACAATCTGTATATTGATGAGATGACAGTTTTGCCAGATTATTGCACAAAGTGTCCATCAGATAATTATATAAGTATTGCACAGCATCAGATAATTATTGCACGAGTGATCAGCATAAGTAAAATAAAAATAAAAACACAACTCACATTTTAAATGATAGAGCCTACTGAAGGAAACTTTTTTTTTTTAAATTGTCAATCAAAATCAGATAAAGATATCTTCTTTTACTTCTCTTTTTTACTTTTTGATCCAAGTAATAATAATTAATTATTAATTAAATAATATAATAATGATCTTCTTTGTGTGTATTATGATTGTAATTTTAGTAAATTTGTTTGTTAATTTCGTTAGTTATCCAGTAAAAATGTAATTACTGTAAATTACTTTATTTATTTACTTATTTTTTATAAAGAAAATGTACTTGCGCCCTCAAGCCACAAGATAAAGTAAAATAAAAATAAAAACAGCACATTTTAAATGATAGAACCTATTGAAGGAAACTTTTTAAAAAGAAATGGTCAATCAAAATCAGATATAAATATCTTCTTTTTTTTTTTTTACTTTTTGGTATATTTTTATCCAAGTAATAATAATTAATTAATAATTAAATAATATAATAATTATCTTTTTTTGTGTGTGTATTATGATTATAATTTTAGTAAATTGTTTCGTTGATTTTGTCAGTTATCCAGTCAAATCACTTTATGTATTTACTTATTTTTTCACTTTATTTTTATTTTTAATTTATATATATATATATATATAATACATATTTAAATATGTATATATATATACATATATATATACATATTTATATGTATTATATTATACATACATAATTACATATATATTTTTATTATTTTTTATTTTATTTTTATTTGTTTCACTTTTTTTATTTATTTACTTATTTTTTTTATTAAAAAAAATGACTTACGCCATCAAGCCTGTTAGGGATTATTTTTGAGCTTTTATTTTTAAATCCACTCCACCCATTTCCGGTCTCACCCTGGTTAATTCCGTCATTATGACGTATCTTCTTTAAACTGAATCCACAGGTTTCCCCACAACTCTAAGCCCCGCCCACATCCAGCTGCCTGACCAATCAGATCACTCCTCTGTTTAAAGCCCATTCGACCGAGCAGCTCTGCACATAGATATAAAATACTAGATGAGACATGTTCATCTGACCTGGGTCCAGTTTTAAACTTTTATATTGTCCTTATAACCCTTGTATTTCCACCAATACATCAATACTGTTTTTCAATATTCAATATTGTCTTAATGTGGTATTTTTTAGGGATTATTGGTAATTTGTATCAATTCTCGAGCGATAAAAAATGGTTAAATTTAGCACAGAATCTGTGTAACAATTGGTATCAATGCAAAAATTGCAATTTATCAGACAAAAGAGAGCATGGGAATGGCCATCATATACTTCTATCATAATTTTCTAAGCCTTGATACACTTTCACTATTTATTTTAATTAATTCATGTTTCAACTTGACACACAGTGCTGCATCTCAAATTAATCTCCCAGCTTTCAGATGATGAACACCCCTTCTATGTGACATCTACTGTTGACCTGCTATCTCCCCCTAAAAAAGACAAAAACTGGACTATTATGGGTCTCAGAGGGTTAACATAATGTCTTTGGTATTCTGAACATACTGTATTAAGCAATATCTTTTATCTAAATAGATGTTACTTAACATTATATTTAAGTATCCTTAGCTTATACCGACAAGTACAGAAAAGTCTAAGTGTACTTGGCTTATACTGAAAAGTACACAGAAAAGTGCATTTGTCTAAGTGCTAAACGAACTGTACTAACAACTAACAGTACTGTATACCTAGAAGTTCACTTCATATCATAGTAGCAGTACAAAATATGTAATGCAAACTAGTTGTGTACTCAACGTATATTTAAATTATACTTTTATAAATTAAAAAGTGGGCCAATTTAGTCCCAAGAAGTATTGAAGGAGTACACTGACAAGAATACTACAAGTAGTAGTCTTCTGTTTTATATCTATGCTCTGCATAGCTCTGAGACTTTAACTGACAGGTGACGCAGCCAATCAGAAAAGACTTTGAGACATCCTGCAACCAATAACGTTAGGCCAAGAATACCTTTGACTTAAGCCCGCCCCGTCACAGAAACAGCCAATCAACGTCCACTAATGAAAATATAAGAATTAATTAAAAGATATTTGCATACACTTCCATAAAATACTTGTTTATATAGTTTCTATGCAACTTTTCTCCTCTATAAAGTGCTTTGTAAGTGAATTCAGGAGCAATTATTAACACTGGGAGGTTAAATCATACATGCTCTGACTGTAGAAGATGAACACAAATGTGACAAAAACAAATAGTCTGGGGAACCAAAAGGTCTATTATAGGAAGCATTACAGAGAAATGAAGCAGCAGTGGTAGAGGTGCTGCACAGGAAGGAAATGAAAAACAGATAAGAGTGATAACAACTGACAAGAGAGTGACAAAGCAGAAAACAGGAGATAAAACATCAAATAAACATCAAATACATACATTAATGTCCGGGTATAACTATGCACAAGTCAGGGGTGTGAACAGGGGAACAAAATGCAGGAAAAAATTGTGAATTTAATTGAACGTGCTTCCTCTAAATTTGCATGCCGGTCTGTTTTCTTTTAACCCAAATGTGCATATTTCTCTCCAGTTGAACAACCTTCATTCAGAGAAGTGCAAGAAAGACAGCTGACATTTAACACAGAGACTAATCCCATGAAATGACAATCCCTCTGCAGCTGCACATAATTCCCAACAATCATATATGAGAGCGATGATCTCGCAGGACAAATTACGGCCACCAGACTGGTCGCTTCCTGATTAATCGTCTTTCCTCACCAAGAAACTGTTTCTGATTCACTGAGTTTAAAGAAGAGGTCGTCTTAACTGACGCAAAAAGAAGAAAAACTATAATAACTTTTGTCCATGATCCTCAACACAGGTAAGAGTTGCTCTTAACAGAGCTACAACTTCTACAACATCTTGTACGGAGTCTTCAGTGTATTTTACTAAACACGCAAAAACTGAACCCTTGTAACGGTTATGTACAAGAAGCATAATCATATTCATAATCAGTAAGTGTATTTATACACAAGTGGGCTCTTTCTGCTTCTGCAGGAGGCGCCAGAGTGTCGCAGCATATTCTGTCCCCCCTTCTCTTTGGGTCAGTCAGTTTCATTACTAAAAGGGGGCGTTCAGTCTTGTTTTTGTATAAATATAAAAATAAGTTGTTTTGTTGTTGTTGTTGAGAGGAGACGAAGAGGAAAACGCTTCAGGTTCTGTCTCGGATGTTGTCGCTCAGGAAGACGATGTTGTCTGGAAGAGAGGAAACAAATCATTTAACTAAACGAACATGAGAAGAATCTCCCGAAAGGTCCAGACACACCAAGCCAACGGTCGGCCGTCGGACAGTTTGGGGCCGTCGGCCGTCAGAACGTACATTTTAACTGGCCGTCAGCTGTAGTCTTTGCGGTGTGTTCAAATGAGACTCGACGGCCAAAACAAAGGCGACGCAACAGTCGGCCTTCATCGACGCTAGTTCTTTGATGTCGGGTTTGGTGTGTCTGGGCCTTTAGTCAGTTAGACATAAAAACATGAGCAAATAGGATTGAAAAATACAGTAGTTACCCTTAACTTAACCCTAACTTGTAACTTCAGACATGAGACACAACGTCATATTCACACAAAGAGGTGCATGTTGTTGGATAGAAGCTTGTTTGTTGTCTGACCTGCGATGATGGTGGTGGCCTGGCGTCTGACCTGGTTCTTGTCCGTATATTCTCCGTAGTCCAGTTTCCCCTCCACTAGAATCCTAGACCTGAAAGAGAGACTCAGGATCAGTCACATGAAGGTTCCTCTATTAGGAGTTTTTTGTTGGCTGAGGTGGACTGTGATGGTTGATACATTTGTCCAGAAAAGACTTAAATATATAATTATTATTTGCATCCCCCCATTTTATGGCTTTATATACATTATGATGAAACATCCAGTCTAGATTCCTAACGGACAGAAAAACAGCAGCTGTGATCAGCTTAAATTAGCGGTTCAGTAGATCATCCTGAGAGAAGAAGTTTTTATGGATGTTTTCAGTCTGTATTACTGTTATGAAAACTTCACCACAGGAATCCTCTGTAACTTGAAATAAATTTAACCATCGCTGCTGTTCTTTGTGAGGAAAAAAAAAATAGATGTGTGCAGCCACTTTTAAAGCTTTTAAGATGCCGAAAATATACATTTTGCATAGAGCATCACTTTCAGAGACGCAGTGGTCCAACCACAAAACCAGAACGCCCCGGAGAGCATTTGTTGCATGTCATCTCTCTGCCCACAACTTCCTGTCTGACGGTCTATACTATACTATCAAAGAAAGTAAAGAAAATAAACAAATGTATTGGAGGTGTAGTCCTCGGCCCGTACCCTTTCTTGACGTACTGGTAGGCCACATCTCTCAGACCAGGTTTGAACACGGACACGCGATGCCACGTCGTCTTCTGACTGATGTCACCTGGAGTCACAAAACAACAGCAGCACATAAATCAGCCTCATCTGCCTCACGGACACTAGTACAAGCTTCGCGTCGGGGTCCATCCCTCCGCGGTGGCATCGCCCTGTCGGGGTTTCTTTCGCAACAATTACTGGCTCGCTTTACATTATCCTTTACATGTCACATTTTAACAATGAATGTCTACACGTATTTTTTATATTTTTTTCACACATTAAATGTCATATTTATTTATTTATTGAGTCATTTATTTAGTATTTTTTTTATTTTGGCGGGTTCAGTTTTCCATAGAACGATGCGTTATGGTTGGAGATGAATACTTCAGGGACAGTCAGACATTGTGCCTAATCTGTGCTGTTTTAATCCACCTTCACATGATCTATATGGTCATTTAAATCCTTAAAATCCAACAATAATGTAGAATGTGTTCACTCTTATATAGACTGAAGTCAGGTTGTAACACTGACCTCTAGTGGCAAAATATGACACGGACAATTTACAGCTGATGCAACAGTAATTATAATATTTTACCTTATTTAAACGTCAGCTCCAAAGCTAAGTAATTCTTTTTTAGCTCATTATAGAAATAAGTCCTTTAGCTGCCTTAAATTATTTACTTTAGGTCAACCCAAACAAAGTTTTCCTGTGTGTTTATCGCTAAAATAAACATACAAGCAATTTGAATGGTTTATTTAGCACAAGAATTTCCTCAGTCCGTTAAAAGGAACACGTTTATGTGAGAAATTTAAAAAGTCGCCAAGTTTGGAATTGGATTTCACTGGACAGCGACATAAAATAAACGTGTGCACCTTCACCAGCACAGTTCTTGGAGAAAAAACGGTCACACTGAAATGTCAACAGGATATTTCAGCAACAACCCTGAAGTGCAAACAGACGGATTTATTTATTCTGCTGTTGTCCTTCAGCAAGTACATAACATAACAAGTGTCTGACGAGAAAAACAAGATAGGAAGGTCAGGCCGCTCTTGAATTGCAGATTCAGTGACTCCCAAGACAAATGTGGTGGGAAAATAAATAAAATATGTATTATCTGTTATAGATTCAAAGGTATTCAAAGCTTCGGGACAGTGCCGCACTACTGTACACACACGCACCTCTACACATAACAAACAGTGATATACATTATTATTACATTCTTATATATATAAATTTGAATTCGAATACTGATTTGGAGGTAGATTACCATGGCAACGGTCAAAGCTTCGAAGCATTTAGGTCAACCCTAGTCTTTAGTTTACGTTTTTTATTGTGATTTGTTACTATGTTTGCAGGTGCATTTCAGCGTAAAGCACACAGAGTTTACTTGTAATGATATGTGCTTCATAAAAGACAGTTTTTGAGTGTCACATTGTTGACATTGTACCTGTTGGGCTCGTCTCTCCGTCTCCGGAGCGCCACATTTCATTGGTCGCTAACGAGAAGATGGTAACCGGGTTACGACCCTCCACTTGTCTCATCACCGGGTCCTGACCCACTCGGCCTAACAGCTGCACGCGGTTTATCGCTGGAATAAAGACACACGGAGAGCCACATTATTAGACATTAGAGATGGATAGGTTTACTTAATGAGAGAGAGTCGAGGATGTATAAGAAAGTTGACTCACATCTCTCCAGGATGAGGTTGGTGTCTGTGCTCGCGTATCTCACCAC